>NC_136069.1:819597840-819617840 GCF_964261635.1 Lissotriton helveticus | reverse complement strand
GTAAATTAACAAAAGCAGTGCTTATTCCTCACTTGCTCTAATGTCCTTCCTGTCCACAAAGCTCTGCCTAAGTATGCTTTTTTTCTTTTTCAGGGAAATTCTAAATGGTTTCTCTGTCCACTCTGTGGCAGTAGAATGCTGATTATGATGCCATGTTTTGTGGAATCACCAAGGTACAACTACAGAGGAATATATGAGTCTGAAGGACATGGAACTCTTAGCTAACACATCACAATATGTGATGCTTGCCAACCAAGCACTACATTCTGGTGCGCTGATGATCAGAACATTCTGCTCCTAAAGGAAAGAAAATACCGCTTGATTGAAAATAAAGTCTCTGTTTATATTAACGCTCTCTCTCTCCCTATATCTATCTATCTATCTATCTATCTATCTATCTATCTATCTATCTATCTATCTATCTATCTATCTATCTATCTATCTATCTATCTATCTATCTATCTATCTATCTATCTATCTATCTATCTATCTATCTATCTATCTATCTATCTATCTATCTATCTATCTATCTATATCTCTATCTATCTATCTATCTATCTATCTTTATATATGGATACATGCATACACCTACTCATAGATATGCCATGCATTTCTTTGGATTTGTTTCAACCTCTTGCCATTTATTTGAGAATCCCTACTTTTCAAGTGACTGCAAATGAAGTCATCTCTGGCACGTTTTGGCTGATGCAAGGTAACCAAAACACAAGACAACTTTTAATAAAAATCATTGGTTTCTTTGTTAACGTGCACTGTCAAACATGGGACTTTCACACGTCAGGTAAATATGATAACCAATACACAACAGAAGCAGATGCAGATTGCTTATCAATGTCGTGATAGAACAGTTGTGATTTGAGTAGTAGAAGCGCCCCTGAATTGATACTTATTATATACAGCCTGTAAGATAGTCAAAAATGCATGCTAGGAGAGGAGATGCAAATATAAATGTATTAGAAAAATACATAAAGAGGAGTGATATGCTTTTATTCATGCAAGGCTAGAAAAAATCCCCATACTGTCGAAAGCATTCATACACCACCAAATGGAAATAAACAATTCTGACATTAAACGAAAAGATGACGATGCATTTGTATCATCACCTTGAGAAGGATCATCTAGGAATTGAGCCCAAGCCTCAGCACTTAAAACCAGAAACACTCCACTAAAATAGGAGGCCTGTTGGTGCCAACAATTCTCAAAGTTAATGCTTGTTCTGGTTGAGCATTGAACCGAATGCAGGGCTCTTTTGAAAGTGAGGTTTGTGAATCAACAGATACATCCACATGCCAATTATGTTATTGTTTTTAAGAGAATTCACTTTCTTGGAACGAGACTGCATGAACCCATCTTCAGGGCCTGGACAATTTCATGCAAAACGGCAACTCTCAACATTGCAGCCAAGACAATATAACTAGTGTTTCTGCCCGGTTTCGAACCGGGGACCTTTCGCGTGTGAGGCGAACGTGATAACCACTACACTACAGAAACAGATACCTACAGGTGATTCTTCTGTGATGAAACTGCTCAAAACAGACTATTCCAAGGGCATCTGGTTTTAGATTTCTTTCATGCAACCTGCCCGACAGCCCTATCTGAACGCTTGTATATGCCTTGCAAGTTCAGCATTTTTGCAAATTGCTTAAAGAGAAATGTTTCCTATTTGCTCAGGCAGGGCAAGGTTAAAAGCATGAGACTCTAGCAAATAATCATCCACTACTGCAAAGAGAAAATTGATATTGGCTTTGAAATGCATACTTCAAAAGAGCACCAATGAAAGGGCTCATCCGGGATTTGAACCGGGGACCTCTCGCACCCAAAGCGAGAATCATACCCCTAGACCAACGAGCCGTTGAAAGACCCTCACCTCTGAAAAGGTAATACCAGCTCTAAGCCCGCAATGAAGATCATGCTGGGGTCTTTTTCATGCTTGGTCTGTGAATTCACAGGAAATTCAGTGTCAACTTACCCTTTCTCAAACGATAGCACTATCATTTGTAAGTGTCCCCTTTTATTTTTTCTCAGCATTGGACAAGTCTTACAGGAAGTCAGCAGTTATTTATATATTTCTGCATTGGCTAGAGCCTAAAGAGAAAGAATAAAAAGCTGTTCATAACAACATAAGAAACACATTTTGCCTTTTCTCTCAAATACTTATTCCCTTTGTGCAAATCGGAATGCCAAGGTGAATAGCTGGGCCACAGATTCTGGCTAATTATCTATCTCTTGAATGCAAGAAGCAATAAAAACTGCCTAATGCAGGACTAAAGCATTCCTTGCATAGCCTCTAACATCATAACATAACTGAGCTGCTGGTAACAAGCTAAGCAATGCCTTCCCAAAATGAGAAGTACATGTGCTTATGTGCTTATCCACTCAATCAGCGCTCGATCAGGCTCGATATAGGAAAGGTGGAAAGGGTCCAAATGGCTTTCCCTTCCTTTTTAGGGTGGGTCCTGCTGACTATCATAGGATTCCTCTTAAGAGTGGCCAGGGTCAGAGGAATAACTTTCAATGCTTCTTAGTGTTCTCTCCAGAAGCAGGCATTTTCTGTGCCTTTAATTTCAGGCTTTTCCCAGCAGTCTCTGTTCTGCCTATGTAAATTAACAAAAGCAGTGCTTATTCCTCACTTGCTCTAATGTCCTTCCTGTCCACAAAGCTCTGCCTAAGTATGCTTTTTTTCTTTTTCAGGGAAATTCTAAATGGTTTCTCTGTCCACTCTGTGGCAGTAGAATGCTGATTATGATGCCATGTTTTGTGGAATCACCAAGGTACAACTACAGAGGAATATATGAGTCTGAAGGACATGGAACTCTTAGCTAACACATCACAATATGTGATGCTTGCCAACCAAGCACTACATTCTGGTGCGCTGATGATCAGAACATTCTGCTCCTAAAGGAAAGAAAATACCGCTTGATTGAAAATAAAGTCTCTGTTTATATTAACGCTCTCTCTCTCCCTATATCTATCTATCTATCTATCTATCTATCTATCTATCTATCTATCTATCTATCTATCTATCTATCTATCTATCTATCTATCTATCTATCTATCTATCTATCTTTATATATGGATACATGCATACACCTACTCATAGATATGCCATGCATTTCTTTGGATTTGTTTCAACCTCTTGCCATTTATTTGAGAATCCCTACTTTTCAAGTGACTGCAAATGAAGTCATCTCTGGCACGTTTTGGCTGATGCAAGGTAACCAAAACACAAGACAACTTTTAATAAAAATCATTGGTTTCTTTGTTAACGTGCACTGTCAAACATGGGACTTTCACACGTCAGGTAAATATGATAACCAATACACAACAGAAGCAGATGCAGATTGCTTATCAATGTCGTGATAGAACAGTTGTGATTTGAGTAGTAGAAGCGCCCCTGAATTGATACTTATTATATACAGCCTGTAAGATAGTCAAAAATGCATGCTAGGAGAGGAGATGCAAATATAAATGTATTAGAAAAATACATAAAGAGGAGTGATATGCTTTTATTCATGCAAGGCTAGAAAAAATCCCCATACTGTCGAAAGCATTCATACACCACCAAATGGAAATAAACAATTCTGACATTAAACGAAAAAGTGACGATGCATTTGTATCATCACCTTGAGAAGGATCATCTAGGAATTGAGCCCAAGCCTCAGCACTTAAAACCAGAAACACTCCACTAAAATAGGAGGCCTGTTGGTGCCAACAATTCTCAAAGTTAATGCTTGTTCTGGTTGAGCATTGAACCGAATGCAGGGCTCTTTTGAAAGTGAGGTTTGTGAATCAACAGATACATCCACATGCCAATTATGTTATTGTTTTTAAGAGAATTCACTTTCTTGGAACGAGACTGCATGAACCCATCTTCAGGGCCTGGACAATTTCATGCAAAACGGCAACTCTCAACATTGCAGCCAAGACAATATAACCAGTGTTTCTGCCCGGTTTCGAACCGGGGACCTTTCGCGTGTGAGGCGAACGTGATAACCACTACACTACAGAAACAGATACCTACAGGTGATTCTTCTGTGATGAAACTGCTCAAAACAGACTATTCCAAGGGCATCTGGTTTTAGATTTCTTTCATGCAACCTGCCCGACAGCCCTATCTGAACGCTTGTATATGCCTTGCAAGTTCAGCATTTTTGCAAAATGCTTAAAGAGAAATGTTTCCTATTTGCTCAGGCAGGGCAAGGTTAAAAGCATGAGACTCGAGCAAATAATCATCCACTACTGCAAAGAGAAAATTGATATTGGCTTTGAAATGCATACTTCAAAAGAGCACCAATGAAAGGGCTCGTCCGGGATTTGAACCCGGGACCTCTCGCACCCAAAGCGAGAATCATACCCCTAGACCAACGAGCCGTTGAAAGACCCTCACCTCTGAAAAGGTAATACCAGCTTTAAGCCCGCAATGAAGATCATGCTGGGGTCTTTTTCATGCTTGGTCTGTGAATTCACAGGAAATTCAGTGTCAACTTACCCTTTCTCAAACGATAGCACTATCATTTGTAAGTGTCCCCTTTTATTTTTTCTCAGCATTGGACAAGACTTACAGGAAGTCAGCAGTTATTTATATATTTCTGCATTGGCTAGAGCCTAAAGAGAAAGAATAAAAAGCTGTTCATAACAACATAAGAAACACATTTTGCCTTTTCTCTCAAATACTTATTCCCTTTGTGCAAATCGGAATGCCAAGGTGAATAGCTGGGCCACAGATTCTGGCTAATTATCTATCTCTTGAATGCAAGAAGCAATAAAAACTGCCTAATGCAGGACTAAAGCATTCCTTGCATAGCCTCTAACATCATAACATAACTGAGCTGCTGGTAACAAGCTAAGCAATGCCTTCCCAAAATGAGAAGTACATGTGCTTATGTGCTTATCCGCTCAATCAGCGCTCAATCAGGCTCGATCAGGCTCGATATAGGAAAGGTGGAAAGGGTCCAAATGGCTTTCCCTTCCTTTTTAGGGTGGGTCCTGCTGACTATCATAGGATTCCTCTTAAGAGTGGCCAGGGTCAGAGGAAAAACTTTCAATGCTTCTTAGTGTTCTCTCCAGAAGCAGGCATTTTCTGTGCCTTTAATTTCAGGCTTTTCCCAGCAGTCTCTGTTCTGCCTATGTAAATTAACAAAAGCAGTGCTTATTCCTCACTTGCTCTAATGTCCTTCCTGTCCACAAAGCTCTGCCTAAGTATGCTTTTTTTCTTTTTCAGGGAAATTCTAAATGGTTTCTCTGTCCACTCTGTGGCAGTAGAATGCTGATTATGATGCCATGTTTTGTGGAATCACCAAGGTACAACTACAGAGGAATATATGAGTCTGAAGGACATGGAACTCTTAGCTAACACATCACAATATGTGATGCTTGCCAACCAAGCACTACATTCTGGTGCGCTGATGATCAGAACATTCTGCTCCTAAAGGAAAGAAAATACCGCTTGATTGAAAATAAAGTCTCTGTTTATATTAACGCTCTCTCTCTCCCTATATCTATCTATCTATCTATCTATCTATCTATCTATCTATCTATCTATCTATCTATCTATCTATCTATCTATCTATCTATCTATCTATCTATCTATCTATCTATCTATCTATCTATCTATCTATCTATCTATCTATCTATCTATCTTTATATATGGATACATGCATACACCTACTCATAGATATGCCATGCATTTATTTGGATTTGTTTCAACCTCTTGCCATTTATTTGAGAATCCCTACTTTTCAAGTGACTGCAAATGAAGTCATCTCTGGCACGTTTTGGCTGATGCAAGGTAACCAAAACACAAGACAACTTTTAATAAAAATCATTGGTTTCTTTGTTAACGTGCACTGTCAAACATGGGACTTTCACACGTCAGGTAAATATGATAACCAATACACAACAGAAGCAGATGCAGATTGCTTATCAATGTCGTGATAGAACAGTTGTGATTTGAGTAGTAGAAGCGCCCCTGAATTGATACTTATTATATACAGCCTGTAAGATAGTCAAAAATGCATGCTAGGAGAGGAGATGCAAATATAAATGTATTAGAAAAATACATAAAGAGGAGTGATATGCTTTTATTCATGCAAGGCTAGAAAAAATCCCCATACTGTCGAAAGCATTCATACACCACCAAATGGAAATAAACAATTCTGACATTAAACGAAAAGGTGACGATGCATTTGTATCATCACCTTGAGAAGGATCATCTAGGAATTGAGCCCAAGCCTCAGCACTTAAAACCAGAAACACTCCACTAAAATAGGAGGCCTGTTGGTGCCAACAATTCTCAAAGTTAATGCTTGTTCTGGTTGAGCATTGAACCGAATGCAGGGCTCTTTTGAAAGTGAGGTTTGTGAATCAACAGATACATCCACATGCCAATTATGTTATTGTTTTTAAGAGAATTCACTTTCTTGGAACGAGACTGCATGAACCCATCTTCAGGGCCTGGACAATTTCATGCAAAACGGCAACTCTCAACATTGCAGCCAAGACAATATAACTAGTGTTTCTGCCCGGTTTCGACCCGGGGACCTTTCGCGTGTGAGGCGAACGTGATAACCACTACACTACAGAAACAGATACCTACAGGTGATTCTTCTGTGATGAAACTGCTCAAAACAGACTATTCCAAGGGCATCTGGTTTTAGATTTCTTTCATGCAACCTGCCCGACAGCCCTATCTGAACGCTTGTATATGCCTTGCAAGTTCAGCATTTTTGCAAAATGCTTAAAGAGAAATGTTTCCTATTTGCTCAGGCAGGGCAAGGTTAAAAGCATGAGACTCTAGCAAATAATCATCCACTACTGCAAAGAGAAAATTGATATTGGCTTTGAAATGCATACTTCAAAAGAGCACCAATGAAAGGGCTCGTCCGGGATTTGAACCCGGGACCTCTCGCACCCAAAGCGAGAATCATACCCCTAGACCAACGAGCCGTTGAAAGACCCTCACCTCTGAAAAGGTAATACCAGCTCTAAGCCCGCAATGAAGATCATGCTGGGGTCTTTTTCATGCTTGGTCTGTGAATTCACAGGAAATTCAGTGTCAACTTACCCTTTCTCAAACGATAGCACTATCATTTGTAAGTGTCCCCTTTTATTTTTTCTCAGCATTGGACAAGACTTACAGGAAGTCAGCAGTTATTTATATATTTCTGCATTGGCTAGAGCCTAAAGAGAAAGAATAAAAAGCTGTTCATAACAACATAAGAAACACATTTTGCCTTTTCTCTCAAATACTTATTCCCTTTGTGCAAATCGGAATGCCAAGGTGAATAGCTGGGCCACAGATTCTGGCTAATTATCTATCTCTTGAATGCAAGAAGCAATAAAACACTGCCTAATGCAGGACTAAAGCATTCCTTGCATAGCCTCTAACATCATAACATATCTGAGCTGCTGGTAACAAGCTAAGCAATGCCTTCCCAAAATGAGAAGTACATGTGCTTATGTGCTTATCCGCTCAATCTGCGCTCGATCAGGCTCGATCAGGTTCGATATAGGAAAGGTGGAAAGGGTCCAAATGGCTTTCCCTTCCTTTTTAGGGTGGGTCCTGCTGACTATCATAGGATTCCTCTTAAGAGTGGCCAGGGTCAGAGGAAAAACTTTCAATGCTTCTTAGTGTTCTCTCCAGAAGCAGGCATTTTCTGTGCCTTTAATTTCAGGCTTTTCCCAGCAGTCTCTGTTCTGCCTATGTAAATTAACAAAAGCAGTGCTTATTCCTCACTTGCTCTAATGTCCTTCCTGTCCACAAAGCTCTGCCTAAGTATGCTTTTTTTCTTTTTCAGGGAAATTCTAAATGGTTTCTCTGTCCACTCTGTGGCAGTAGAATGCTGATTATGATGCCATGTTTTGTGGAATCACCAAGGTACAACTACAGTGGAATATATGAGTCTGAAGGACATGGAACTCTTAGCTAACACATCACAATATGTGATGCTTGCCAACCAAGCACTACATTCTGGTGCGCTGATGATCAGAACATTCTGCTCCTAAAGGAAAGAAAATACCGCTTGATTGAAAATAAAGTCTCTGTTTATATTAACGCTCTCTCTCTCCCTATATCTATCTATCTATCTATCTATCTATCTATCTATCTATCTATCTATCTATCTATCTATCTATCTATCTATCTATCTATCTATCTATCTATCTATCTATCTATCTATCTATCTATCTATCTATCTATCTATCTATCTATCTATCTATCTATCTATATATCTATCTATCTATCTATCTATCTATCTATCTATCTATCTATCTATCTATCCATCTATCTATCTATCTATCTATCTATCTATCTATCTATCTATCTATCTATCTATATATCTATCTATCTATCTATCTATATATCTATCGATCTATCTATCTATCTTTATATATGGATACATGCATACACCTACACATAGATATGCCATGCATTTCTTTGGATTTGTTTCAACCTCTTGCCATTTATTTGAGAATCCCTACTTTTCAAGTGACTGCAAATGAAGTAATCTCTGGCACGGTTTGGCTGATGCAAGGTAACCAAAACACAAGACAACTTTTAATAAAAATCATTGGTTTCTTTGTTAACGTGCACTGTCCAACATGGGACTTTCACACGTCAGGTAAATATGATAACCGATACACAACAGAAGCAGATGCAGATTGCTTATCAATGTCGTGATAGAACAGTTGTGATTTGAGTAGAAGAAGCGCCCCTGAATTGATACTTATTATATACAGCCTGTAAGATAATCAAAAATGCATGCTAGGAGAGGAGATGCAAATATAAATGTATTAGAAAAATACATAAAGAGGAGTGATATGCTTTTATTCATGCAAGGCTAGAAAAAATCCCCATACTGTCGAAAGCATTCATACACCACCAAATGGAAATAAACAATTCTGACATTAAACGAAAAGGTGAGGATGCATTTGTATCATCACCTTGAGAAGGATCATCTAGGAATTGAGCCCAAGCCTCAGCACTTAAAAACCAGAAACACTCCACTAAAATAAAAGGCATGTTGGTGCCAACAATTCTCAAAGTTAATGCTTGTTCTGGTTGAGCATTGAACCGAATGCAGGGCTCTTTTGAAAGTGAGGTCTGTGAATCAACAGATACATCCACATGCCAATTATGTTATTGTTTTTAAGAGAATTCACTTTCTTGGAACGAGACTGCATGAACCCATCTTCAGGGCCTGGACAATTTCATGCAAAACGGCAACTCTCAACATTGCAGCCAAGACAATATAACTAGTGTTTCTGCCCGGTTTCGAACCGGGGACCTTTCGCGTGTGAGGCGAACGTGATAACCACTACACTACAGAAACAGATACCTACAGGTGATTCTTCTGTGATGAAACTGCTCAAAACAGGTTATTCCAAGGGCATCTGGTTTTAGATTTCTTTCATGCAACCTGCCCGACAGCCCTATCTGAACGCTTGTATATGCCTTGCAAGTTCAGCATTTTTGCAAAATGCTTAAAGAGAAATGTTTCCTATTTGCTTAGGCAGGGCAAGGTTAAAAGCATGAGACTCTAGCAAATATGCATCCACTACTGCAAAGAGAAAATTAATATTGGCTTTGAAATGCATACTTCAAAAGAGCACCAATGAAAGGGCTCGTCCGGGATTTGAACCCGGGACCTCTCGCACCCAAAGCGAGAATCATACCCCTAGACCAACGAGCCGTTGAAAGACACTCACCTCTGAAAAGGTAATACCAGCTCTAAGCCCGCAATGAAGATCATGCTGGGGTCTTTTTCATGCTTGGTCTGTGAATTCACAGGAAATTCAGTGTCAACTTACCCTTTCTCAAACGATAGCACTATCATTTGTAAGTGTCCCCTTTTATTTTGTCTCAGCATTGGACACGTCTTACAGGAAGTCAGCAGTTATTTATATATTTCTGCATTGGCTAGAGCCTAAAGAGAAAGAATAAAAAGCTGTTCATAACAACATAAGAAACACATTTTGCCTTTTCTCTCCAATACTGATTCCCTTTGTGCAAATCGGAATGCCAAGGTGAATAGCTGGGCCACAGATTCTGGCTAGTTATCTATCTCTTGAATGCAAGAAGCAATAAAAACTGCCTAATGCAGGACTAAAGCATTCCTTGCATAGCCTCTAACATCATAACATAACTGAGCTGCTGGTAACAAGCTAAGCAATGCATTCCCAAAATGAGAAGTACATGTGCTTATGTGCTTATCCGCTCAATCAGCGCTCGATCAGGCTCGATCAGGCGAGATATAGGAAAGGTGGAAAGGGTCCAAATGGCTGTCCCTTCCTTTTTAGGGTGGGTCCTGCTGACTATCATAGGATTCCTCTTAAGAGTGGCCAGGGTCAGAGGAAAAACTTTCAATGCTTCTTAGTGTTCTCTCCAGAAGCAGGCATTTTCTGTGCCTTTAATTTCAGGCTTTTCCCAGCAGTCTCTGTTCTGCCTATGTAAATTAACAAAAGCAGTGCTTATTCCTCACTTGCTCTAATGTCCTTCCTGTCCACAAAGCTCTGCCTAAGTATGCTTTTTTTCTTTTTCAGGGAAATTCTAAATGGTTTCTCTGTCCACTCTGTGGCAGTAGAATGCTGATTATGATGCCATGTTTTGTGGAATCACCAAGGTACAACTACAGAGGAATATATGAGTCTGAAGGACATGGAACTCTTAGCTAACACATCACAATATGTGATGCTTGCCAACCAAGCACTACATTCTGGTGCGCTGATGATCAGAACATTCTGCTCCTAAAGGAAAGAAAATACCGCTTGATTGAAAATAAAGTCTCTGTTTATATTAACGCTCTCTCTCTCCCTATATCTATCTATCTATCTATCTATCTATCTATCTATCTATCTATCTATCTATCTATCTATCTATCTATCTATCTATCTATCTATCTATCTATCTATCTATCTATCTATCTATATCTCTATCTATCTATCTATCTATCTATCTTTATATATGGATACATGCATACACCTACTCATAGATATGCCATGCATTTCTTTGGATTTGTTTCAACCTCTTGCCATTTATTTGAGAATCCCTACTTTTCAAGTGACTGCAAATGAAGTCATCTCTGGCACGTTTTGGCTGATGCAAGGTAACCAAAACACAAGACAACTTTTAATAAAAATCATTGGTTTCTTTGTTAACGTGCACTGTCAAACATGGGACTTTCACACGTCAGGTAAATATGATAACCAATACACAACAGAAGCAGATGCAGATTGCTTATCAATGTCGTGATAGAACAGTTGTGATTTGAGTAGTAGAAGCGCCCCTGAATTGATACTTATTATATACAGCCTGTAAGATAGTCAAAAATGCATGCTAGGAGAGGAGATGCAAATATAAATGTATTAGAAAAATACATAAAGAGGAGTGATATGCTTTTATTCATGCAAGGCTAGAAAAAATCCCCATACTGTCGAAAGCATTCATACACCACCAAATGGAAATAAACAATTCTGACATTAAACGAAAAGATGACGATGCATTTGTATCATCACCTTGAGAAGGATCATCTAGGAATTGAGCCCAAGCCTCAGCACTTAAAACCAGAAACACTCCACTAAAATAGGAGGCCTGTTGGTGCCAACAATTCTCAAAGTTAATGCTTGTTCTGGTTGAGCATTGAACCGAATGCAGGGCTCTTTTGAAAGTGAGGTTTGTGAATCAACAGATACATCCACATGCCAATTATGTTATTGTTTTTAAGAGAATTCACTTTCTTGGAACGAGACTGCATGAACCCATCTTCAGGGCCTGGACAATTTCATGCAAAACGGCAACTCTCAACATTGCAGCCAAGACAATATAACTAGTGTTTCTGCCCGGTTTCGAACCGGGGACCTTTCGCGTGTGAGGCGAACGTGATAACCACTACACTACAGAAACAGATACCTACAGGTGATTCTTCTGTGATGAAACTGCTCAAAACAGACTATTCCAAGGGCATCTGGTTTTAGATTTCTTTCATGCAACCTGCCCGACAGCCCTATCTGAACGCTTGTATATGCCTTGCAAGTTCAGCATTTTTGCAAATTGCTTAAAGAGAAATGTTTCCTATTTGCTCAGGCAGGGCAAGGTTAAAAGCATGAGACTCTAGCAAATAATCATCCACTACTGCAAAGAGAAAATTGATATTGGCTTTGAAATGCATACTTCAAAAGAGCACCAATGAAAGGGCTCATCCGGGATTTGAACCCGGGACCTCTCGCACCCAAAGCGAGAATCATACCCCTAGACCAACGAGCCGTTGAAAGACCCTCACCTCTGAAAAGGTAATACCAGCTCTAAGCCCGCAATGAAGATCATGCTGGGGTCTTTTTCATGCTTGGTCTGTGAATTCACAGGAAATTCAGTGTCAACTTACCCTTTCTCAAACGATAGCACTATCATTTGTAAGTGTCCCCTTTTATTTTTTCTCAGCATTGGACAAGTCTTACAGGAAGTCAGCAGTTATTTATATATTTCTGCATTGGCTAGAGCCTAAAGAGAAAGAATAAAAAGCTGTTCATAACAACATAAGAAACACATTTTGCCTTTTCTCTCAAATACTTATTCCCTTTGTGCAAATCGGAATGCCAAGGTGAATAGCTGGGCCACAGATTCTGGCTAATTATCTATCTCTTGAATGCAAGAAGCAATAAAAACTGCCTAATGCAGGACTAAAGCATTCCTTGCATAGCCTCTAACATCATAACATAACTGAGCTGCTGGTAACAAGCTAAGCAATGCCTTCCCAAAATGAGAAGTACATGTGCTTATGTGCTTATCCGCTCAATCAGCGCTCGATCAGGCTCGATCAGGCTCGATATAGGAAAGGTGGAAAGGGTCCAAATGGCTTTCCCTTCCTTTTTAGGGTGGGTCCTGCTGACTATCATAGGATTCCTCTTAAGAGTGGCCAGGGTCAGAGGAATAACTTTCAATGCTTCTTAGTGTTCTCTCCAGAAGCAGGCATTTTCTGTGCCTTTAATTTCAGGCTTTTCCCAGCAGTCTCTGTTCTGCCTATGTAAATTAACAAAAGCAGTGCTTATTCCTCACTTGCTCTAATGTCCTTCCTGTCCACAAAGCTCTGCCTAAGTATGCTTTTTTCTTTTTCAGGGAAATTTTAAATGGTTTCTCTGTCCACTCTGTGGCAGTAGAATGCTGATTATGATGCCATGTTTTGTGGAATCACCAAGGTACAACTACAGAGGAATATATGAGTCTGAAGGACATGGAACTCTTAGCTAACACATCACAATATGTGATGCTTGCCAACCAAGCACTACATTCTGGTGCGCTGATGATCAGAACATTCTGCTCCTAAAGGAAAGAAAATACCGCTTGATTGAAAATAAAGTCTCTGTTTATATTAACGCTCTCTCTCTCCCTATATCTATCTATCTATCTATCTATCTATCTATCTATCTATCTATCTATCTATCTATCTATCTATCTATCTATCTATCTATCTATCTATCTATCTATCTATCTATCTATCTATCTATCTATCTATCTATCTATCTATCTATCTATCCATCTATCTATCTATCTATCTATCTATCTATCTATCTATCTATCTATATATCTATCTATCTATCTATCTATATATCTATCTATCTATCTATCTATCTTTATATATGGATACATGCATACACCTACACATAGATATGCCATGCATTTCTTTGGATTTGTTTCAACCTCTTGCCATTTATTTGAGAATCCCTACTTTTCAAGTGACTGCAAATGAAGTAATCTCTGGCA
This sequence comes from Lissotriton helveticus, assembly GCF_964261635.1. Classification (NCBI taxonomy): domain Eukaryota; kingdom Metazoa; phylum Chordata; class Amphibia; order Caudata; family Salamandridae; genus Lissotriton; species Lissotriton helveticus. The sequence continues at coordinate 819,604,069 of NC_136069.1, read as the reverse complement.
CGGTTTGGCTGATGCAAGGTAACCAAAACACAAGACAACTTTTAATAAAAATCATTGGTTTCTTTGTTAACGTGCACTGTCCAACATGGGACTTTCACACGTCAGGTAAATATGATAACCGATACACAACAGAAGCAGATGCAGATTGCTTATCAATGTCGTGATAGAACAGTTGTGATTTGAGTAGAAGAAGCGCCCCTGAATTGATACTTATTATATACAGCCTGTAAGATAATCAAAAATGCATGCTAGGAGAGGAGATGCAAATATAAATGTATTAGAAAAATACATAAAGAGGAGTGATATGCTTTTATTCATGCAAGGCTAGAAAAAATCCCCATACTGTCGAAAGCATTCATACACCACCAAATGGAAATAAACAATTCTGACATTAAACGAAAAGGTGAGGATGCATTTGTATCATCACCTTGAGAAGGATCATCTAGGAATTGAGCCCAAGCCTCAGCACTTAAAAACCAGAAACACTCCACTAAAATAAAAGGCCTGTTGGTGCCAACAATTCTCAAAGTTAATGCTTGTTCTGGTTGAGCATTGAACCGAATGCAGGGCTCTTTTGAAAGTGAGGTCTGTGAATCAACAGATACATCCACATGCCAATTATGTTATTGTTTTTAAGAGAATTCACTTTCTTGGAACGAGACTGCATGAACCCATCTTCAGGGCCTGGACAATTTCATGCAAAACGGCAACTCTCAACATTGCAGCCAAGACAATATAACTAGTGTTTCTGCCCGGTTTCGAACCGGGGACCTTTCCCGTGTGAGGCGAACGTGATAACCACTACACTACAGAAACAGATACCTACAGGTGATTCTTCTGTGATGAAACTGCTCAAAACAGGTTATTCCAAGGGCATCTGGTTTTAGATTTCTTTCATGCAACCTGCCCGACAGCCCTATCTGAACGCTTGTATATGCCTTGCAAGTTCAGCATTTTTGCAAAATGCTTAAAGAGAAATGTTTCCTATTTGCTTAGGCAGGGCAAGGTTAAAAGCATGAGACTCTAGCAAATATGCATCCACTACTGCAAAGAGAAAATTAATATTGGCTTTGAAATGCATACTTCAAAAGAGCACCAATGAAAGGGCTCGTCCGGGATTTGAACCCGGGACCTCACGCACCCAAAGCGAGAATCATACCCCTAGACCAACGAGCCGTTGAAAGACCCTCACCTCTGAAAAGGTAATACCAGCTCTAAGCCCGCAATGAAGATCATGCTGGGGTCTTTTTCATGCTTGGTCTGTGAATTCACAGGAAATTCAGTGTCAACTTACCCTTTCTCAAACGATAGCACTATCATTTGTAAGTGTCCCCTTTTATTTTGTCTCAGCATTGGACACGTCTTACAGGAAGTCAGCAGTTATTTATATATTTCTGCATTGGCTAGAGCCTAAAGAGAAAGAATAAAAAGCTGTTCATAACAACATAAGAAACACATTTTGCCTTTTCTCTCCAATACTGATTCCCTTTGTGCAAATCGGAATGCCAAGGTGAATAGCTGGGCCACAGATTCTGGCTAGTTATCTATCTCTTGAATGCAAGAAGCAATAAAAACTGCCTAATGCAGGACTAAAGCATTCCTTGCATAGCCTCTAACATCATAACATAACTGAGCTGCTGGTAACAAGCTAAGCAATGCATTCCCAAAATGAGAAGTACATGTGCTTATGTGCTTATCCGCTCAATCAGCGCTCGATCAGGCGAGATCAGGCGAGATATAGGAAAGGTGGAAAGGGTCCAAATGGCTGTCCCTTCCTTTTTAGGGTGGGTCCTGCTGACTATCATAGGATTCCTCTTAAGAGTGGCCAGGGTCAGAGGAAAAACTTTCAATGCTTCTTAGTGTTCTCTCCAGAAGCAGGCATTTTCTGTGCCTTTAATTTCAGGCTTTTCCCAGCAGTCTCTGTTCTGCCTATGTAAATTAACAAAAGCAGTGCTTATTCCTCACTTGCTCTAATGTCCTTCCTGTCCACAAAGCTCTGCCTAAGTATGCTTTTTTTCTTTTTCAGGGAAATTCTAAATGGTTTCTCTGTCCACTCTGTGGCAGTAGAATGCTGATTATGATGCCATGTTTTGTGGAATCACCAAGGTACAACTACAGAGGAATATATGAGTCTGAAGGACATGGAACTCTTAGCTAACACATCACAATATGTGATGCTTGCCAACCAAGCACTACATTCTGGTGCGCTGATGATCAGAACATTCTGCTCCTAAAGGAAAGAAAATACCGCTTGATTGAAAATAAAGTCTCTGTTTATATTAACGCTCTCTCTCTCCCTATATCTATCTATCTATCTATCTATCTATCTATCTATCTATCTATCTATCTATCTATCTATCTATCTATCTATCTATCTATCTATCTATCTATCTATCTATCTATATCTCTATCTATCTATCTATCTATCTATCTTTATATATGGATACATGCATACACCTACTCATAGATATGCCATGCATTTCTTTGGATTTGTTTCAACCTCTTGCCATTTATTTGAGAATCCCTACTTTTCAAGTGACTGCAAATGAAGTCATCTCTGGCACGTTTTGGCTGATGCAAGGTAACCAAAACACAAGACAACTTTTAATAAAAATCATTGGTTTCTTTGTTAACGTGCACTGTCAAACATGGGACTTTCACACGTCAGGTAAATATGATAACCAATACACAACAGAAGCAGATGCAGATTGCTTATCAATGTCGTGATAGAACAGTTGTGATTTGAGTAGTAGAAGCGCCCCTGAATTGATACTTATTATATACAGCCTGTAAGATAGTCAAAAATGCATGCTAGGAGAGGAGATGCAAATATAAATGTATTAGAAAAATACATAAAGAGGAGTGATATGCTTTTATTCATGCAAGGCTAGAAAAAATCCCCATACTGTCGAAAGCATTCATACACCACCAAATGGAAATAAACAATTCTGACATTAAACGAAAAGGTGACGGTGCATTTGTATCATCACCTTGAGAAGGATCATCTAGGAATTGAGCCCAAGCCTCAGCACTTAAAACCAGAAACACTCCACTAAAATAGGAGGCCTGTTGGTGCCAACAATTCTCAAAGTTAATGCTTGTTCTGGTTGAGCATTGAACCGAATGCAGGGCTCTTTTGAAAGTGAGGTTTGTGAATCAACAGATACATCCACATGCCAATTATGTTATTGTTTTTAAGAGAATTCACTTTCTTGGAACGAGACTGCATGAACCCATCTTCAGGGCCTGGACAATTTCATGCAAAACGGCAACTCTCAACATTGCAGCCAAGACAATATAACTAGTGTTTCTGCCCGGTTTCGAACCGGGGACCTTTCGCGTGTGAGGCGAACGTGATAACCACTACACTACAGAAACAGATACCTACAGGTGATTCTTCTGTGATGAAACTGCTCAAAACAGACTATTCCAAGGGCATCTGGTTTTAGATTTCTTTCATGCAACCTGCCCGACAGCCCTATCTGAACGCTTGTATATGCCTTGCAAGTTCAGCATTTTTGCAAATTGCTTAAAGAGAAATGTTTCCTATTTGCTCAGGCAGGGCAAGGTTAAAAGCATGAGACTCTAGCAAATAATCATCCACTACTGCAAAGAGAAAATTGATATTGGCTTTGAAATGCATACTTCAAAAGAGCACCAACGAAAGGGCTCGTCCGGGATTTGAACCCGGGACCTCTCGCACCCAAAGCGAGAATCATACCCCTAGACCAACGAGCCGTTGAAAGACCCTCACCTCTGAAAAGGTAATACCAGCTCTAAGCCCGCAATGAAGATCATGCTGGGGTCTTTTTCATGCTTGGTCTGTGAATTCACAGGAAATTCAGTGTCAACTTACCCTTTCTCAAACGATAGCACTATCATTTGTAAGTGTCCCCTTTTATTTTTTCTCAGCATTGGACAAGTCTTACAGGAAGTCAGCAGTTATTTATATATTTCTGCATTGGCTAGAGCCTAAAGAGAAAGAATAAAAAGCTGTTCATAACAACATAAGAAACACATTTTGCCTTTTCTCTCAAATACTTATTCCCTTTGTGCAAATCGGAATGCCAAGGTGAATAGCTGGGCCACAGATTCTGGCTAATTATCTATCTCTTGAATGCAAGAAGCAATAAAAACTGCCTAATGCAGGACTAAAGCATTCCTTGCATAGCCTCTAACATCATAACATAACTGAGCTGCTGGTAACAAGCTAAGCAATGCCTTCCCAAAATGAGAAGTACATGTGCTTATGTGCTTATCCGCTCAATCAGCGCTCGATCAGGCTCGATCAGGCGAGATATAGGAAAGGTGGAAAGGGTCCAAATGGCTGTCCCTTCCTTTTTAGGGTGGGTCCTGCTGACTATCATAGGATTCCTCTTAAGAGTGGCCAGGGTCAGAGGAAAAACTTTCAATGCTTCTTAGTGTTCTCTCCAGAAGCAGGCATTTTCTGTGCCTTTAATTTCAGGCTTTTCCCAGCAGTCTCTGTTCTGCCTATGTAAATTAACAAAAGCAGTGCTTATTCCTCACTTGCTCTAATGTCCTTCCTGTCCACAAAGCTCTGCCTAAGTATGCTTTTTTTTCTTTTTCAGGGACATTCTAAATGGTTTCTCTGTCCACTCTGTGGCAGTAGAATGCTGATTATGATGCCATGTTTTGTGGAATCACCAAGGTACAACTACAGAGGAATATATGAGTCTGAAGGACATGGAACTCTTAGCTAACACATCACAATATGTGATGCTTGCCAACCAAGCACTACATTCTGGTGCGCTGATGATCAGAACATTCTGCTCCTAAAGGAAAGAAAATACCGCTTGATTGAAAATAAAGTCTCTGTTTATATTAACGCTCTCTCTCTCCCTATATCTATCTATCTATCTATCTATCTATCTATCTATCTATCTATCTATCTATCTATCTATCTATCTATCTATCTATCTATCTATCTATCTATCTATCTATCTATCTATCTATCTATCTATCTATCTATCTATCTATCTATCTATCTATCTATCTATCTATCTATCTATCTATCTATCTATCTATCTATCTTTATATATGGATACATGCATACACCTACTCATAGATATGCCATGCATTTATTTGGATTTGTTTCAACCTCTTGCCATTTATTTGAGAATCCCTACTTTTCAAGTGACTGCAAATGAAGTCATCTCTGGCACGTTTTGGCTGATGCAAGGTAACCAAAACACAAGACAACTTTTAATAAAAATCATTGGTTTCTTTGTTAACGTGCACTGTCAAACATGGGACTTTCACACGTCAGGTAAATATGATAACCAATACACAACAGAAGCAGATGCAGATTGCTTATCAATGTCGTGATAGAACAGTTGTGATTTGAGTAGTAGAAGCGCCCCTGAATTGATACTTATTATATACAGCCTGTAAGATAGTCAAAAATGCATGCTAGGAGAGGAGATGCAAATATAAATGTATTAGAAAAATACATAAAGAGGAGTGATATGCTTTTATTCATGCAAGGCTAGAAAAAATCCCCATACTGTCGAAAGCATTCATACACCACCAAATGGAAATAAACAATTCTGACATTAAACGAAAAGGTGACAATGCATTTGTATCATCACCTTGAGAAGGATCATCTAGGAATTGAGCCCAAGCCTCAGCACTTAAAACCAGAAACACTCCACTAAAATAGGAGGCCTGTTGGTGCCAACAATTCTCAAAGTTAATGCTTGTTCTGGTTGAGCATTGAACCGAATGCAGGGCTCTTTTGAAAGTGAGGTTTGTGAATCAACAGATACATCCACATGCCAATTATGTTATTGTTTTTAAGAGAATTCACTTTCTTGGAACGAGACTGCATGAACCCATCTTCAGGGCCTGGACAATTTCATGCAAAACGGCAACTCTCAACATTGCAGCCAAGACAATATAACTAGTGTTTCTGCCCGGTTTCGAACCGGGGACCTTTCGCGTGTGAGGCGAACGTGATAACCACTACACTACAGAAACAGATACCTACAGGTGATTCTTCTGTGATGAAACTGCTCAAAACAGACTATTCCAAGGGCATCTGGTTTTAGATTTCTTTCATGCAACCTGCCCGACAGTCCTATCTGAACGCTTGTATATGCCTTGCAAGTTCAGCATTTTTGCAAAATGCTTAAAGAGAAATGTTTCCTATTTGCTCAGGCAGGGCAAGGTTAAAAGCATGAGACTCTAGCAAATAATCATCCACTACTGC